>NW_026892718.1:0-2500 GCF_033815535.1 Pezoporus flaviventris | reverse complement strand
ACCTTTCGGTATGAAAGCGAGGAGCGACAGCAATGATGGTGACACCGTTGCAAAGCTGACTGTGTGCTGAAGATGCCCAGCACATGCTTTCCCTCCTGGCTCTTCGGCGCTGGGAGCAGAGGCCCAGACGTTCGTGCACTAATCGCTGAGCTTCTGGGCAGCTGAGAAGCAGCTTTGGAGAGGTTGCATTCAAATGTACTTTTAGGTATGAAAACCGAGGAGTGACAGCAATAATGGTGACAGCATTGCAAAGCTGACTGTGTGCTGAAGATGCCCCGCACATGCTTTCCCTCCTGGCTCTTCGACTGTGGGAGCAGACGGCAACCCTAACCCTAACCCTAACCCTAACCCCAACCCTAACCCTAACCCTAACCTAACCCCTAACCCTAACCCTAACCCTAACCCTAACAACCCTAACCCTAACCCTAACCCCTAACCCTAACCCTACCCCTAACCCTAACCCTAACCCTAAACCTAACCCTAACCCTAAGCCTAACCCTAACCCTAACCCCTAACCCCTAACCCCTAACCCTAACCCCTAACCCTAACCCTAACCCTAACCCCCTAACCTAACCCTAAGCTTTCACCAGCTTTCCCTCCTGGCTCTTCGATTGTGGGAGCAGACGGCAACTGTTCGTGCTCTACTCACTGTGCAGCTGGGGCAGCCGAGAGCAAGCTCCGAAGAGGGTGCATTCAAATGGACCTTTAGGTATGAAAGCGAGGAGCGACAGCAATGATGGTGACACCGTTGCAAAGCTGACTGTGTGCTGAAGATGCCCAGCACATGCTTTCCCCTCCTGGCTCTTCGGATCTGGGAGCAGAAGCCAGACGTTCGTGCACTAATCGTTCTGCCCCTGGGCAGCCGAGAACAAGCTTCGGAGAGGTTGCATTCAAATGGACTTTTAAGTATGAAAGCGAGGAGCGACAGCAATGATGGTGACACCGTTGCAAAGCTGACTGTGTGCTGAAGATGCCCAGCACATGCTTTCCCTCCTGGCTCTTCGGCTCTGGGAGCAGAGGCCAGACGTTCGTGCTCTAATCGCTGTGCTACTTGGCAGCTCAGAGCAAGCTCCGTAGGAGGTTGCATTCGAGTGGACTTTTAGGTATGAAAGCGAGGAGCGACAGCAATGATGGTGACACCGTTGCAAAGCTAACTGTGTGCTGAAGATGCCCAGCACATGCTTTCCCTCCTGGCTCTTCGACTGTGGGAGCAGACGGCAACCGTTCGTGCTCTACTCACTGTGCTGCTGGGCAGCCGAGAGCAAGCTCCGAAGAGGGTGCATTTCAAATGGACCTTTAGGTATGACACTGAGGAGCGACAGCAATGATGGTGACACCGTTGCAAAGCTGACTGTGTGCTGAAGATGCCCAGCACATGCTTTCCCTCCTGGCTCTTCGACTGTGGGAGCAGACGGCACCGTTCGTGCTCTACTCACTGTGCTGCTGGGCAGCCGAGAGCAAGCTCCGAAGAGGGCGCTTTCAAATGGACCTTTCGGTATGAAAGCGAGGAGCGACAGCAATGATGGTGACACCGTTGCAAAGCTGACTGTGTGCTGAAGATGCCCAGCACATGCTTTCCCTCCTGGCTCTTCGGCGCTGGGAGCAGAGGCCAGACGTTCGTGCACTAATCGCTGAGCTTCTGGGCAGCTGAGAAGCAGCTTTGGAGAGGTTGCATTCAAATGTACTTTTAGGTATGAAACCGAGGAGTGACAGCAATAATGGTGACAGCATTGCAAAGCTGACTGTGTGCTGAAGATGCCCCGCACATGCTTTCCCTCCTGGCTCTTCGACTGTGGGAGCAGACGGCAACCCTAACCCCTAACCCTAAACCCACCCCTAACCCAACCCCCTAACCCTAACCCTAACCCTAACCCTAACCCTAACCCTAACCCTAACCCTACCTACCCTAACCCTACCCTAACCCTAACACCTAACCTAACCTAGCCTAACCCTAACCCAACCCCTAAACCCTAACCCTAACCCTAACCCTAACCTAACCCCTAACCCTAACCCCTAACCCTAACCCTAACCCTAACCCTAACCCTAAGCTTTCACCAGCTTTCCCTCCTGGCTCTTCGATTGTGGGGAGCAGACGGCAACTGTTCGTGCTCTACTCACTTGTGCAGCTGGGCAGCCGAGAGCAAGCTCCGAGAGGGTGCATTCAAATGGACCTTTAGGTATGAAAGCGAGGAGCGACAGCAATGATGGTGACACCGTTGCAAAGCTGACTGTGTGCTGAAGATGCCCAGCACATGCTTTCCCTCCTGGCTCTTCGGATCTGGGAGCAGAAGCCAGACGTTCGTGCACTAATCGTTCTGCCCCTGGGCAGCCGAGAACAAGCTTCGGAGAGGTTGCATTCAAATGGACTTTTAAGTATGAAAGCGAGGAGCGACAGCAATGATGGTGACACCGTTGCAAAGCTGACTGTGTGCTGAAGATGCCCAGCACATGCTTTCCCTCCTGGCCTCTTCGGCTCTGGGAGCAGAGGCCAGACGTTCGA